>NW_001884560.1:1261254-1271674 GCF_000146915.1 Parastagonospora nodorum SN15 | reverse complement strand
ATAGGATAAGCCTAGTTAATTCTAAGCTAAGACTAAGATCTTTAGGGCTTAAATATAGAGGAGCACCGAAATATGGTCAAATAGAGCAGAAAGAAGAATAGAGAGATAACTAAGCTAATACCTAAAGACTATTATTAAGGCTTATTTCACTTCTAGAATGAGCATAGGTCATATATGTGTTATATATATTAGCATAATAATTCTTTACACGCCCTCTAAAGGTAGAATAGCTTATTAAAAAGTTATTTGTGATTTTTACACTTAGACGCTTTTAAGGCTAACTAGTATATTTTATATGTTTTATTTTGTAAGAGCTATTTTAAGAGACGTATATTAGAGTTATAATTACAATACTATAATAGTATAGCTTCACTAGTTACTTATCTATTAATATTAGTTAGATCTCTAGTTATTATAACTAATGCTTAGAGTCTAATACTAATTTAGTGCCCTAATTAACTCCTTTAGTATTATCATACAGTAGAGCTTATAGCAACTTAAGGTACTATTAATAACCTATTAGGAATCTAAAATCTTTATTTTATAGATTTTTATAGATTTTATTTATATAAGCTATTGCTTATATATTTAATAAAATAGCTACCGTATATATATATAGCCTATAGGCTAATATATATGCGATCGTAGTTCTTACAAAAGTAACTACTAAATAAGTTACTATATAACTTAGCTATTAAAGCTATTAGTTATAAGCTATAGAAAATAAACTAGACTAATAGTTAATATTAGATTTCTAAACTAGTAGGCACTAATAAGTTAAGTATTAGGCCTAGTTATTATATATAAATATATATAGTAACTTATTTTTTAGAAATAACTCTTATTAAAAGCTCTAATAGAGATTTAGAGACTTTTATAGCTAAAACTTCTTAATTTACTAGCGCTATGAGTTTTAACGCTAGTATAGAATTTATTACTGTTTTGAAATCTTGCTATAAAACTGTGTAATATTTTATATTGTAATAAATATAACGCATTATAATAGAGATCCTACTCTGCGCTACGAGGCTAAGGCCTTAGCGCAGGTATATAGCCTAAGAGACCTAAGATAGCTAGCCTGTTAGATAATATATATATTACTAATAATATATGCCTATGCACTATCTATATTAAATAGTAGCTTAAGGACTATATAATCTATAATCTCTAGTCTCTTAAGAAATAAAAGGCTACGCTATTAGCTGCCTAGAGTTGCAACGCTATTATTAGTTATAATACTAAAGAGCACTAATAGCACTTATTAGGAAAGTCTATAGACTAAGTCTTAAATAAACTTATCCTTAATAAAGTAATTATCTATAATAATGCGCCTTTGCGCGCTTCTACTTACGCACCTACTAGCTAAGAACTAAATACCTACTATTAGCCTCTACTCTTTAGTTCTACGCTATAGTACCTTAGTAGCTACGTAGATATATAATAAGTAGTCTATAGCATATCTAGATAAGCGTAGCAGCCTTTAACTTATGCTAATAACATTGCTAGCTGCATAAAACTATATAACGCGTATCGCGTACTAGTAGTAACCTTACATTAGGTAGCTACTGCTTATGCTATTAGAAAATAACTTAGCATTATAAATATAAATAACCTTACTAAGTCTTACTCTTTAAGCTATGTTACGCTATATAAGAAGTAACTTAGTAAGCAAATACGCATATAGTAATTTCTAAAAATGTTAAAATACTCTCTTAGCAACTAAAATTTATTAACTATTAACTATTAACTATCTACTAATACTATAACTTATAAGTTATTTTACTTAATTAGACTAGTCTACGCTAAGTATAGAGAGCTTCAGCAAATATAGTCTTAGCCTATAGGCCTATATAGGTCTAGCTACTGCAGATCTTAGCATTCTAGCTAAGAGATCTACTTTAGAGCGTATGCTATTAGTGTTTACTACTAGCGTATAGTATAATTTACTAGATCTCTTAGCAATATTAAGAGTTACTATATATTCTCTTATTAGCTTTCTAAGCAACAGCTTAGAATATTAGTTATTTCTTAGTTCTAACATTACCTTAGTTATTTAAGTAGTTATATAGCTTTATAATCTACTAACCTAGAAAGACTTAGCGCAGTAACGATAACTTAGTAATAAATTATCTCTAGAATTAGGTTATCTATACTACTAGTCCTTTGCAGTTAATAAGTCTGCTACTAAGGCTACTCTTAGAAATACTATATAGTAGTTTCTAGTAGACATAGAACTGCTTACCTTATATTAGCTATATATCTGCTAGTAAGAAGGATATCTATATAGACGCTACTCTAAACTGCCTTAGCATAGAACTTTAGCTATATTTAGTTATTGCTCTACTCGCTAGCATACTCTAAAGAGAGAACTCTTACTAGACTTCTCTAGTATAATAGAAGATAAGAAGCGTATTTATCTTACTATAGACCTCTTACTAGCTTCTCTACTAGTAGTTTCTATATTAAGTAACCTAGTCTTAGCTCTATGCTACTTTATAGTTTTAGAGCTAAGAGACTTAATATCTTATATGCTAACTATATTATCTATAGCGCAGCAGCTTCTCTAGAGATAGACTAATTCTATAGATACTATAAGAATTCTTTTCTCTATTAAGAAAGCTATATGCTAATTAGAACTAGCCTTAGCAGAGACTTACGTTTACTAAGATTTACTAGAGTAAGCCTATTAGCGTTTAAGAGAGTAATAAGCTTTAGATAATATATAAGACTTCTCTCTATATAATTAGAAGCAACGCTAAAGTATCTAATAAATTAGCACTCTATAGCTATTACGTTCTCTTAGTATTACTTCTATTTCTCTCTATAAGCGCTGCTATAGTCTAGAAAGCTAGCGTTAGCAATAACTCTACTAAGACTAAGCGCAGATTATTAAATAGCCTAAACTCTAAACGCAGTATTAGAACTATAAACTACTGCGCTCTATAAGCTATAAAGCTTAGTTACTAAAGCTTGCTAAAGTATAGAAAGCTAACTCTCTACTTCTTTCTAACTTCTACTTATTACCTTTTTACTAACCTTTATACGCTATCTACTAGAAATATAGGCGTAATAAAGGCTACTATAGTAGATAAATAAAATAACTTAGAGCCTATTATAGATAAGAGAAAAGATAGAGCAGCGCTAATATCTCTACTGCTAGCGCTAGTTTTTCTTTCTAGCTTTAAAGATAATTCTATTAATAGTAAGTTTGCTAGCATGTAATTAGTATTAGAAAACTAGCAAAGAGAAATATTACTAGAAGTTAGTAAGATAAATAAGACTTTAGCTGCTATATTATAAAAGCTAAAGTAATTCTGTATATTACTATAATATTCTCTACTATCTTCTCTAGCGCTAGCAGCATAGTAGTTAGCGCAGCTATATTACTAGTAACTATAAGATAGACTTACTACTACTTTTTAAAGCGCTTTATACTCTGCTTTTACTATATATTAACCTTATCTAACTTTCTAAGATATAATAGCAAAACCTTACTCTATAGCTAAGGTAAACTAGAGAGATTTATTACTCTAGCAATTTCTATAAGATATGCAAAATAGATAACCTATACTAATTCTATAAATGCATCTATATAGCTAGCATATATACTTATTTTTCTCTATAAGCAGTTATAGCGTCTTCTACTTAGCAGTAAGGGTAGGTAGTAGTAGTTTAAATAAGCTTAGCAGGTTACGCAATATGCAGCATATAACTACTATAGCTAATATACTTAGAAGTCTAGTAACTAGCGCTATAGCAGTAGTACTATAGCAGAGACGCTAAGCATTACTTACTAGAGAACATAGTAACTTCTAGATAGACTGCTCTAACTCTATATACTAAGAACTATTATCTAAGCAGCTAGCTTAACTAGGCTAGCGCTACTATACTAGCTTAGTTCTCTACTAGCGCTACTTACTATATATAGTAATAAACTAGGTATAGCGCTAGCTTTCTGCCTTCTAGCGTAGTAAACGCTCTCTATAGCTTAGTTCTAAGAAGTACTCTACTGCTAAATAATCCTTATATAGTGCTAGGCTAGCAACTATATAATGCGCCTTAATATTAGTATAGAACTTTTATATTTAACGCTAATAGCACTAGAATAGCTATAGAGACTCTGCAGCATTTATACCTCTATCTAGAATAGGTACTATAGTAGTTTAGATAATAGCTACAATTATATTAGAGTTACCTTATACTAGCTCTATAGACTATAGCGCAGCTATTTATAGTCTAGAACTAAGAGATTCTGCTAGCTCTATAGTTTATAGCGCTAGCGCTGTAATTTATAATAGAAGCTACTACGCTAGGCCTTTAGAATTATAGTAATAGTTATATATTCTATATTCTAATAGCAGAAGAGATTAAGGCAGAATATAACTAAGCTAAAGTAATAGATAGTAGCAATTTTAGGTTTTAGCTAAAAAATATTAGCGCCTTTAACTTAGCCTTATAGAATATTAATAAAAATAGAGTAAATATCTACTAGAGTAAGATTACCTATAAGCACGTCTATAGTTTCTTAGAAGCAGTTAAAGCTACTACTACTATTCTCTTAGACTATATTATATAAGCTTATCTTTAGAAATGCCTTAAGAGTAATATATATATCTAGTTTTACTATTAGCTGCTAGCTAGAGGCAAGTAATTTATAGTAGTTAGATAAGATTTAAAGAACTAAATAAAGCTGCTAATAGATAAGTTTGCCTATTCTAAATTAGAAGTAGAAGCTAAGCTTACTGCTATAAAGTTTACTTATGCTAATCTAATAGCAGGCAAATTAGTTACTGCCTTTGCTATAAATATTGCCTATAATCTTTAGAAATAGAGATACGCTAATTTAGTTAGAGATAAACGTTTCTAGATAGATTATATCTATAGCAAACTAGACTCTAATTTCTACATTAATATTCTAGACTTAAATAAGAACCTAACTATCTGCTATAATAAGTTTATTTAAGTCTTTAAGGCTAGAGCAAAGATTTAGCGTAAATAATAGACTTCTTAAGGTAGATACTAATCTTAGTTTCTATAGATAAGTTACTTACTAAGATAACAGATATAACCTGCTAGGCTAAGGCCTATTAGTAGATAGTTTAATATACTAGGCTAGTAAAACTATCTAAGCAACTTTAACTCTAACGCTTTAAATTTTGCCTCTAATATATAATAATAACGTTTTTAAGAAAAACGCTGCGCTATAGAGACTTACTCTAGCGTAGTAGCCTATAGCATAATAAAATACTTAAGAATAGTTTGCTTTGTAGTTATATAATTACTTACTCTACTAAGATAATTATAGTATACTGCAGATAAGAGAAGGTAGCAAACGTAGAGCTCTCTAGTATACCTTTATAGTTAATAATTATAATTTACTAAAGACCTAGAATTATTAATAAAGAGACTAAGATCTATATAGTATACTATAGAAGAAGTATAACAGCAGAGATAAAGAGAATAGTAAGAACGCTTTTTATAATGCTCTATAAACGTAAACTAACTTAGTCTATTATAAAGAAGACTAGAGGTTTTACCTACTTTACTTATCTAGAAATAAGAAATAGATTGCGCTAGTAAACTTTACTAGCTAAAAACTATTATTTATAAGATTTAACGCTGCCTATAACGTTGCTTCTCTTATACTATAGACTTATAGTATCTACGTAGCATAATTTAAGTCTAATAATAAGTTATAGTTACATATTTAAAGTACTAGCTATTTTATCTCTACTAATAACAATAACTATAGCGCAGACTCTAGCTATAATTTAAAAAACAGCTAGGCATTAAACCTTATTTAAGTAAGTCTCTAGATAATAGTCTTAACGCTAACTCTATAGAGCTTAGTAAGTAGCTACTATTTAATGCAGACTTAGTATTCTTAAGCATAGATACTTTAGCACTCTTACTATAACTATATTCTTTATAATAGCATTTTACTTAACTATTATCTAGCTAGCAACGCTAGCATTATCTAAAGGCAAATATGCAATTTATGCTATATAGAGAAATAGTAGCAGTAACGCCTAATACTAGAGTATTAGTTACTCTTATTAATAAGCAGTTCCTACGTAAATATATACTAGATATAGTAATATATAATTTAGAATATTCTATAGATCTTAAGAGTCTAAGCAATACTCTTTATTAGTATTATTTATATATAAGATAGAATCTTTACTTTAAGAGTAAGAACTTATAAGAAAATAACGTCTACGCTATCCTTAATATTAAGCTATATATTATCTAAAACCTTAATATAAACCTACTGCTTAGCATAGATATACTTAGCTCTAAATATGCTATAATTAATATAGAATAGCGCATAATAACTTCTCTCTTTTATAGAAACGCTACTATACTAATCTAAACTATACTTAAAACTTATATAGTTATATAACTAAGGAAGATTACTGCAAAGCATTAAGTTATTATTCTCTTAGAATTAGCTATATATATTTCTATACACACTAGCTCTAATATGCTATCTAAATATAATATAGAATTTTAACTCTATAGACGCCTAACCTTTTGCGCTGCTAAGTATACTACTTTTATAGACTCTAAAACTTCTGCTATTCTCTTCTAAAATAACGCTAGCATGCTAGTTACTATCTCTACGCATTTATTACTTAGATATGCTTATGCGCTTAATATTAATAGTTATTACTGCGTTAGCAATAACCTTGCGCTAGAAGCAGCTATAGCTAGTATAGAGAGTCTTAAAGAAACACTACTAGATAATAGTATCTACCTATTTAGATATGCAAATTTAGATAATATATAATAGCTAAGCCTTATATGTAATAAGTACTTAGCACTTTTTATAGACTGCAGCACTATAATTAATATCTCTAAAGAAAACTATATAAGAATACTATTAATTCTAGAATAGAAGAATATTAAGCTTAATATTTAACTCTATAATCTTACCTTAGAAGAGCGTAAATTAGTAGATAAATTATTTAATAAGCTCTACTATAAAGAGAAGATATTATAGGCTATATAAGAAACTTACTTTAGATACCTAGTTTTTATTACTTAAAAGACAGTTATTAATAAGAATAGAAACGTAGTATAAAAGAGCTATCTAGTAGTTAATCTCTGCACTTTAAATAACGTAGTTATAAAGAATTTATACCTGCTCTATAGATAAGCTAATATACTCTAAGATCTAAAGAGTGCCTCCTATATTAGCGTTATTAATAGAGTATTCTTTTTCTACTAATAGCTTATTATAGAATAAGATTATTATAAGCTTGCAATTAATAGTTATTAGAAGTAAGAGAACTTATATATAGCTATTATAAGCTATATTAACTCTATATAACACGTCTAATAATAAATAGAGAATATTATAAGAGACTTTCTATTTCGTTTAAGTATATGTTAATAATTTTATTATCTTCTCTAATAACCTTAAGAATTATAAAAAGCATCTAAACGTAGTTTTTAATAGGCTTAATAAGCTTAGATTCTCTCTTAACTCTAAGAAATACTATATTAGCTACCTATTAGTTACTATTCTTAGCTAGAAAGTAGATGCCTTTAGCATAGCAATAATAGATAAGCGCATAGCAGTAATCTAGAATATGCAGTTTCTTAAGAATGCTGCGCTACTTAAGACCTATATTAGCGCAGTTAGATATATAAGAGATAAGATACTCTACTTTACCTAGCTATTAGCACTACTCTAGAACCTTAAAACTAAGTTACTATAGTTAGCGCTAGAAGAGAAATAATAATATAAGATCTATAGAGAATAGATTATAATTTATCTCTGCTTTTCTCTTATAGATTTCTTTTATACTATATAGAAAGTATTATTTAAGAATATAAAGCTTTACTATTCTAACTTAGCTTAGCCTTTATATATTAAGGTTAATGCCTTAAAGAAATAGAGAATTAAGGCTTTTATCTACTACATTATTAATAATTCTAAGCTAGTTATAGAGAGCATAGCGCTATCTCTAGGCTTTAAGAATATTAAGAATAGCTTAACTAAATAGCTTAAAAAGATAAAAGACTTCCTAGATAGTTTAATTAAACTTATTATATTCTTCTCTAAGCGTCTATTAGTAGTAGAGAAGCATTACTACTCTACTAAATTAGAAATATCTATAGTAGTATAGGTTATAACTAAGCTGCGCTATATAATTGCAGCGTTACGCAAAATATATATTTTTATAGACTATAGCGCTATTATAGCTATTGCTTAGCAAAAGCTTCTTATCTTAAGCTCTGTAGATAAGCTTAACTTATATCTTATCTAGTATACGTAGTACTTATAATAGTTCTCTTATATAAGCGTTAGATACTACTTAGAATATATTTACTTTGTGCTAGACTGCCTAAGCTATCTCTAGAGCACTATAGCAGAATATAACCTATATACTAATATTCTAGATAACTTAGAATACTAATACTATTGCATAGATGCTTACGCTACTAAGAACTAATGCCTACGTGCAGAGAATACTTCTCTTTACTTAAAAAACTTCTCTAGCCTAGATAGTATACTACTAGCTCTAGATAATAATATCTATATTTAGATCTGCATACTATACTAATATAATATCTTTAGCGCATATTAGTCCTCTAAGCACGTTAGTAAGCTAATCTATATCTTTAACGTATTACTAGTTATATTAAATAATAATTTTAAGTTATTACTCTATTAAGCCTACTTATCTAACCTATACTAGAAAAAGATCTAGAATATACTCTAAGAGCGTTCTAATTAAGCTAAAGTAGAAGATTATTATAAGCTTTAAGCCTGCAAATAGATTTATAGCATTAACTTTATAGAAAATAACAGCTTTCTATACTTTATTAATAGCAATAATAGAAATAAATAACTTTGCATCTCTAACTTATTATAAAAAGAGGTTTTTTAGATAGCCTATAACTATTAATTTTATGCTAGTTTCTATAAAGTATATAATTGCATTAATAGCTCTATATTTATTTGCAGGCTAGCTAAAAACCTTAGAATCTATATCTATTTCTGCTCTCTATATATGCAGAATAGAACTAAGCAATACCTACTCTATAGAGCATTAGAATCTATTTAAGCACTAGGCTTTCTATTTTATACTATTATAATTAACCTAGTTACTATCTTACCTCTAGAAATATCTAGGTTTAATGCTCTTATAACTATTACTTGCAAGTAAACTAAGAAAGTTCTACTTATCTTAGAGATAAATAACTAGTCTATAGCAGAATAGAGAGCCTTATTAATTAAAGCACTTATTATGTATAAATAGAGCCTGCCTAAGAGTATTATTTTAAACTATAATAAGCATTTTCTAAATAAGCTCTAGCATACTATATTCTAGAAGACTAGCGTACGCTTTCTTACTTCTATAGCATAGTATCTGCAAACTAATAGCTAATCTAAGCGCATAAACTAGATAGTTAAGATTATCTTATAATACTTTATTACTATAAACCTAGAAATAGATTAGGTATAGGCTTTACTCTATATTAAACTATTACTTAATATATCTAAGAGCGCAGCTACTAGCGTATTACTATATAAGCAGTTAATAGAATTTAATTTACGTAACTTATTATCTGCGCTAGCAGACTTACTAGAAACTAACTACTAAGCTCTCTGCTAGTAATATTATAATATAGCTATAGAAGCTCTTGCTTTTGCTGCTATTAATATAAAGTATTAATATAATAAATATTATAAGCCTTTAAAGCTGCGCGTAGAAGACTAGGTTATACTTTAACTATACTATAGTTACTAGGTCTAAGAATACTTTAACTGCAAACTTAATGCTTAAAAGTCTTCTCTACTAAAAGTTATTAGCAAAGTTAGCAACAACGTATACTGCCTTAATATCTCTAATAATATAAAGATTTATCTAGTTATCTTAGTAGCCTAACTAGAACTGCTGCTTAGAGAAGTAGATCTATTTAGCTATACTTTTAAGTTCTACTAAGGCTCTATTAAAGTAGTAGATAAGAAATACCTAGAGTATAAAATTAAGTTGCTTCTTAACTACAAAATTAATAAGCGCTTAAGAAGCTATAAGTACTTAGTAAGATAGAAAGAATAGAGTTCTATCTATAATTAGTAGTATAATAAGAAAGACTTATTTAGCGCTAAAGAACTGCTTAAGAAATATAATAATAAATACTCTAAAACTCTTTAAGAAAAATAGAATAAGAATAAGCTCTAGAAGATATAATAAAAAAAGCTAGTTTATAGCTACGTTAATATAACTCTACTAGACGTTTTCACAGTCTCTATAGTTGCTTCTATGCTACTGCTACTAACTATAGCGCTAGCATAAGCTATAATCTTAATAGTATTTAGTTCTCTATAGCTAAGTATCTGTAAGCTTCTATAAGTTAAAATTTCTAAATAATTAACGCTCTAAGCATTAGCTGCTTATCTACG
>NW_001884560.1:1243147-1260352 GCF_000146915.1 Parastagonospora nodorum SN15 | reverse complement strand
CTAGCCTAATATAATAGTAGAAATATTAGCGCTGCCTAAGCTTTAAGAGAATAGTCTCTCTATAGTAGCAGTATTAGAAGCTCTAGAAAAGGAAGCCTTTAACGAAGAATATAACAGTATAGATAATAAGATAAAGATTATAGATAGAGCTATATTACTAAATTACTATAATAAAACTACTATTATTAACTTTAATAAAAAGTATATCTAGAGCGACGCTAAGCAACTTATTAACTACTATATATAGAAATATAAGTAGGCCTGCCTTTAGTATAGCTATATAAAGCGTTAGAAGAATAAGATAAAAGCATAGTTAAAAAACTTTAAAAACATTTATAAGCGCAAGATTACTACTCTAGAAGCTACTATAGCTTAATAGAAGAAACTAAAGCAGTAAGACTCTTGCTATAAGAAACTTTAGTAGTAAATTAAAACTCCTAATAGAGCAGAATATAGTAGAGCGCACTATCTAAAAGGCAAAGCAGAATAGCAAAGTAGAACCTACTATCTTAGATAAAATACGCTAGAACCTAGAAAATGCAGCGCAGAACTTACTATTTACTATAAAATTAGCATTAAGCTTTATATTTTTCGTAGCAGAATAGGTTATTTAGCTAAATATCTTAATTAACATAAATAGTAAAGAGGTATATTAAAAGCCTATAGGCTTTTTTATTTTATAGGAAGTAATAAGAGCTCTTTACTATATAAAAAAGAATATAGTAATAGAAATAATTTATGCTACTGCCTTAACGCTTAGCGTTAAAATAGCATCTTATAATATTTCTGCCTTAGTATATAAGAAAGCTCTTAAGAGAAAGACTAATCTTAAGGCAATTAGCACTACTATCTAGAAGTAATAGAAATAAGAAGTTAAAGATAACCTTAAAAGCACGCTAAGATTAATAAAGTTAGACTAAGTACTACTAGCACTATAAGCTCTTCTCTGCTATGCTAGAGATACTATAGTAGAGTATAATAAAAAGAATATCTAACTTACTACTTTAAAAAAGATATTAATGCCTTAGAAAAATAAGAGTACTAAGAGCGTTATTATAGAATTAGAAGCTATGCAAATAGCTTATTAATAATAAAAGGCAGATACTTAGATTAGCGTAGTATCTACCTACAAAGATCTTAAATAAGCATAAGTAATAGATAGCTTATAGTAGCTATTTACTAACTATAATATCTAGATTCTACTAACAGCAAAGTTAGTAGCAGATAATAAGTATAATAATACTTTTATAGCGCGTTTCTATATAGCTGCTTATGCTACTAGCTTACTTACTCTTTTAAGCATTAATATTAAAAGCTATATAGAGTATAGTAAAGAAGGTCTTAACCTCTAAAGGCTTAATTTCGCTATTCTATTACTTATAAACTATCTTTTTCTAGTAGTAGGTAAGAGTATTAATAAGATAGCTTTTCTTATAGATAAGAACCTTAATAGGCTTAGAGTTATAGACTTAGCTATAAACCTCTAGAAGTATAGCAAGAGCTTATTTAGTAATAAAGAAGTATAGAAGAAGAGTAAAGACTATATCTATTAGTATATAAACTTACCTACTTTAATCTCTAAGAAATTAAAGCTTATTGCTCTATCTAATTATTATATAGATAGCTTTATTACTAGAACTAACCTATCTAGCCTAAGGAAACAAGCAGGATTATTAAAATCTATTATTCTGCTTAACCTAGTCTAAAGAGTATACTAGAGATTACTGCTCTAGACTACTCTCTGCTAGCTCTCTAAGGCAGTAGTAAAGAATAATACTCTTAAATAGAATTGCATTATAGCCTTTTACGTTAAATAACTAACTAACGCCTTTAATATTAATTCTAAGATTATAATAGTAGAGAATTTAAAAAATAAGCTAAAAGAAGAAATCTTACTAAAAGTTATTATAGAACGCATTCTTGCTACTCTCTCTAATGCTAGCGCAATAAAGAAGAGACTATTTAACTTAAAATTCTACTAGATTATAAAGATAGATATATTAGCTTATATTAAATCTAAAATAGTCTAGAATATTCTACTAGATATTAAGATACCTACTAAAAAATGTAAGGCAGACGCTATTAAAGTTTCTAATAGCAAATCTTTCTAAGTTATCTTAAAAAGAAATAGAGACTAGTAAAGGCACTAAAAAGAAGAAGTCTAAAGAGAATAAGTAAATCTTATTTAAGAACTAGCTTAAATATTCTAACTTTAGTACTATTACTAAGAAGAATCTTATCTTTATAGAGAAGAACGAAGAAGACTCTATTCTTAGAGAAATAGACTAAAAGCCTACTAACTTAGCAAATGAATTCTAGAGAAACTGCAATAGTTTTATATGCTATAGATAAAAAAATAACTTACGCTCTAAGCTAGGCAAAATTACTCTTAGAGACTGCATGCAGAATAACGTTGTTATCTCTAATACTATAGTTATTCTAGATATTACTAGCCTAAACTTACTACTATAGAAACTTATTATTAAGTACGAAAAGCAGGGTAAGGCTTTTTCTAAACCTTAAATAGGCCTAGTTAGTAGCAAGAAAAGTTCTCTATAAAGAAGTTAAAAATAATAAATATAATAAGATAATTAAAGAACTCTACTACTACTAAAAATAGAAGCCTATCTAGAATAATAATAATAAAAGTAGTAAAAATAAGAGTAGTAGAGAGCTATCTAAATAAGCAATCTAAACGAATATGCTAACTTATTAGAACTATACTCTGCAGAATTAGTTGCCTATGCTGTATACGCAGCTTTTTCTAAAAATATACTTTATAAATTTTTTTAGTTTTCTTAGCAGCTTTGCTTTACGCTATAGTATTAACCTCCTAGCGCTACTTCTTTTTAACTATTATAAATAAAATATAGCTTATAGGCTAAAGCCTATGCCTACTATAGTATCTCTAGCGTAGAACTAGCAACTTTTTTGCTATAACTTATAAAGTTATCTATATAATAAAAAGTTCTATAAAGCAGAACTGCAACGCTATAACTACCTATACTAGCGTAACTTCTACGCCTATAATATAGAGCTTATATACTTATCTAAAAATAGGCTAGACTAGTAATTTAAGTTTTTAGAACTATTGCAAATATGCTATAAGAAAAGCTTTTAGCGTATAACAACTATAGAGAATATAATAACTATATAGATAATATATTAGGCATATAAGGTTAGTAAGCTTAGTGCGTTACTACTATGCTACTAAGTAAGCCTTATAGCGTTAGCTCTATTTTCTAGCTAAAGCTGCTTATATGCCTCTCTAGTTAGCTACTAAAACCTAATACTATAGAAGTTTTTAACTAGCGCATAATAACTTTAGTTTCCTAGCCTAGCTTTCTCTATTTTCTTATATCTACTCTACTAGTAGTAGTGCTACTAGAAAACGCAGTTAGTATAATAGACGCCTACTTAGCTTTCTCTTTTTTTCTATGCTAACCTAGCTTTTCTCTTTCTAGCTATATTTCTAGGCCTACCTAGCTTTTCTCTTTCTGCGCTATATTCTAGACTATCTTACTAAAAGAATAGTAACTCTGCAAGTAGTATATGCTGTGCTAGGAAGAAACTAGCGCCTCTAAATAAGGCAAAGAGAGAGAGCTAATAGAGTAGAATTAATAGAGATTCTACTCTGCGCTATGAGGCTGAGGCCTTAGCGCAGGTATATAGCCTAAGGAACCTAAGATAGCTAGCCTATTAGATAATATATGCATTACCAATAATATATACCTATGCACTATCTATATTACATTAGTAGCTAGCGTATATTATAGATAAGAAGTTTTTAAGCTTAAGAGCTAGTTTAGATCTTTTGTACTAATTAAGCTAATTCTATATTTATAGTCTTAAAGCTTATTAATACTAGTACTTTTAGTTAGATTATCTGCTAGTATAGTACTAGTATTTTCGTATACTAGTTCTATTTTATTACTAAGTAGATTTTCTCTAATAAAGTAATAAGTTATATCTACGTGTTTAGTTCTAGCGTGATAGATAGGGTTTTTTGCTAGTTCTATTGCAGATAAACTATCTATTTTAATAGTATTAGTCTTATTAAATAGACTAGTAAGCTTAGTTAAGCTTTTATTACTATTATATATAAATAATTCCTCTATAAAATTATTTAAATATAGACTTTCTTTAGTAGCTTCTTTTAGAGCTATATATTTAGCTTCTGCGCTACTAATAGCTACTATTTTTTGCAATTTACTAATCTAGCTAATAGCTACGCTATTACTAGAATAGTTATCCTTTATATCATTTAATATAAATATATTGCTAGTAGTAGATTTTCTAGAATCTAGATCGCTGCCTTAATCTGAGTCGCTAATACCTAATAGATCTATAGATTTAGATCTATTAGTAGTAGTATTAGATTGCTTAATAGATTCTAGAGTTAAATCTAAGCTTAGATCCTTAGTCTTATTTAAATAACTAAATATAGTATTTAGATATTTTAAGTGCTCTAGACTAGGATTAGACATAAATCTAGCTAAGTAGTTTATACTATATACTAGATTAGGTCTAGTAAATATAGTTAAATAGATTAAACTACCTATCTCTTGCTAAAAACTTTTAGTTATATTACTATTGTTTTCTTCTAGATTTTTAGAGATTTTAACTCCTATAAGTAGAGGCAAAGCTTTAGGCTTATTATCTAGTTTTTTATACTTTTCTAGTATTTTACTAATAAAGCTTCTTTGCGTTATAATTAGAGATCTTTTAGATCTATCTCTAATTATTTCTACGCCTAGAAATTCTTTAATTTCTTCTAAATTAGTTATTTCTAATTTAGAGACTCTAGATAAATCGTTATATAGATTATTAACTAGATCTATAGTACTAGCAAAAACTAGTATATTATCTACGTGTGTAGCTAATATAATAGAGTTACTTTTGTGTACAAAGATACTATTATCTATTTTTAAGCTAGTAAATTCTAGCTTTTCTAGAATACTAGTTAAAAATAACTGCTACTGCCTACTAGCTTATTTTAGACTGTATAAGGCCTTTTTTAATTTGCAAGCAAGGCTAGTACAGTCTTTATTCTTAATATAGTTATTAATCTTATTAATAAGACTAGTATCTTTTATAGTTTCTAGAGCTTTATTTAATATAAAGTCTTCTAGACCTATAGGTAGTTGCATATATAGATTATTATTATCTATTTCTGCATTAGGAAAGGCTTGTTTTATATCCTAAGTATATATTTCCTAATTTAGATAGGCAGCAATAGCTAATAATAGCCTAATAATACTAGGTTTACTAGTACTAGCAAAGGTTTCTTTATAATTAATATTATATTGCTGTAGAAAGCCTTTAGCTATCTCACCTAGCTTTATACTTTTTAATAGTATTATCTAGGTTATATTTTTTATTTAGAACCTATTAACCTCTAATAATAACTATATTATTAGGCCTTATAACTATATCTTACGTATTACTTTTAATTAGATCCTCTATTTCTAGCTGCATAGCTTTTAAATAGAGATCTTTATCTTTTCTAAGTAAAACGTTATTATAGCTTTTAGGTTCTAAATTACTAGTACTATTTTCTTTATTCTTTATAATAGTACTAAGTATGTTATATATAATAGACTAATTATATAGAGATTTCTAATCAGTTTTATATATAGAGCTTTTTTCTATAGTATATAATATAGAATTAGAGTTATTATATCTACTATTATAACTATTATTAATAGTTATATTAGCTAACTCATCTTCAGAATAGTCTTCTTCTATTCTTTTAGATCTTCTAATAACTTTATTAGAGTTAGAGTTATTAGAGTTAGAACTATTAGATTCTATATTATTATTAGAATCTAGTTCTATATTAGAATCTAATTCTTTATTAGAATTAGAGTCTAAGTCTAGTCTATTAAATAACTCTTAAATATTAGAGTTATTATTAGATCTATAGAAATAACCCTTCTAGTATTTTGCAATCTCTAGAAGTAGTTACTCTATTAGTCTTAGGATTATATAGCTTATATATATTATCTGCTATAAATCCTACTAAATAATAAGAACTAGCTTTAGAATCTAATTTAGATCTAAAAGCTTCAGGTCTCTTAGTATATACTAGACTGCCAAATATTCTAATATTATCTATATTAGGCTTATAGTTATATTTAAGCTCAAAAGGAGTTTTAAAGCCTATAGAACTATTAGGAGTTCTATTATATAGATAACTACTAGTATATAAAGCTTCTCTCTAGAGATTTTTAGGTAGATTACTAGCAAATAATAGAGCTCTAACTTTATTAAATAAAACTCTATTTATAATTTCTGCAGCTCTATTTTGCTTAGAAGTATAAGAACTAGAAAATCTAGTTTTAATTCCTTTACTAGTTAAATAACTAGTTAGCTCTTTAGATATAAACTCATTATCTAATTATAGAGCTTTAACTTTATTATTATTAAAGTTATTATAAATAGAATTAGTATTAGAGCTATTATTTATAGCTTCTAATTCTAATCCTATTATAGTTTCTTTTATAATAGTTATAATATCTTTTCTAGACTTTAATAGTCTAATAATCTAGATATTTTGTATAACTATCTCTAAAAGTAATATAGTATTTAAAACCTCTATAGGTTTTAGGCCTTAATAGGTCCACCTATATCAATTATATAATATATCTAAATAAGCATCTACTTTAGTACTAGAAATAGTACTACGAGATTTAGTTAGTTTAGATTATATATAAGTAATACAAGTATCTAAACTAACTTTTGCTTTATTTATATCTTCTTTTATATCTATATTATCTAAAGTACTAGTAATAGTATTTTTAGATAAAGACTCTATAGATTTAAGACTAATATGTCCTAGTCTTTTATTTAGTAACTCTATAAAGTTATTATTAATAACTAACTCTTCTTTAGAGTTATTATTAATATTATTACTCTTAGAGTAATTAGAGGAGTTACTATCTGCTATAATACTAGTATCTTCTAGATCTATAGCCTTGTAGATAGTAATATCTTCTTCTAAATTAGAATTAATTAGATCTAATTCTTTATTAGATTCTAATTGTTCTATATCCTCTCTAGTATAAGTATTAAGTATAGCTAAAGTATTATTACTTTTATCTATAGACTTAACTAGTTTAGAAGGTTTTATTTTAAAGATTATAACGCCTTCTTTATATTCTCCTATAGCTAGTATAGCTTTATTAGGTAGATATATAATATAGCTCTTTTTAGTAAAAGATAAAGTTAAATCTTTATTAGTTATTAAGCTAACGCTTAATAGATTAACTTCTAATTTAGGAATATATAATACGTCTTTTAATAGAATTAACGTATTAGTACTACTAAAGTATAGAGAAATATCTTCTATACTACTAGCAGCTATGATCCTTATTAGTATTACCCTACTTAATATATTTATTAGTAGGCTTAATACTATTAAATAACTCTTTTATATAGCAGGTATATATAGTAGCACTGCTATCTAATATAAAGTCTATAGTTATAGGCTTTTTATTATAACTATTAGTTACTAATACTGTTTCTTTTTTAGAAACTTTAGTATTATTAATAGTTTTCTTATTTTTAGAGTTTAAATAAGGATATTTTAGAAAGCAGCTTTTTTCTAAATATTCTTGCTTTTTGCAGTTACTGCAAACTATACTAGAATTACTAGTTTTATTACTAGTATTTCTTTTATAGCTATTACTAGTTTTGTTACTAGTATTTATAGCTATTTTAACGTTATTATAATAACTATTATTATAAGACTTATTACTACTAGTTTTATTACTAGAGTAATTAGCACTAAAGCTATAGCTTTTAGACTTTATAGAATTTAGTCTTCTAGCCTTATCTAGGAGATTACTTATAATCTTATCTAGATTAATATTAGAGCTATTAGCTCTTAAATTTTAAGTAATAACTGCTACTATATACTTATAATCTTTATTTAGATTATTAAGTAATAAAGAAACTAGAAACTTAGGAGGTAATTCTATATCCTTAGCTTCTAAGCTATTACTAATTCTTTTAAATAAATTTAGATAAGCTTCTAAGTTTTCTTTATGACTATTTAAAGAGTTATTAATAAGCTCTTTAGATAGTAGAAACTTGCTACTAAAGCCTTTAGCTTTATATAGATTTTTAAGGCTATTCTATAAGGTTTTAGCTGTAGTTTTAAATCTAGTTTGTAATAAAGGTCTATCCTCTAACAATAGCTTAATAATAGCTAAAGCTTTATTATTATTATTAGGAGTAAGTAGCTCTATATTTGTTTCATAAATATAGTTACTAAGCTCTTTTTCTACTAATATAGCTATTAGTCTAATAGACTAAATATCGTAATTACTAGAGCCTTTAAGTTTAGGCACTTTAAATATAGAATTATTGCTTATTTTAGCGTATATCTATATATAATACTATATTATATAGAATAGATATAATATAGATATTAAATGCTAGTTAATATAAGATTTTTATAAAAAATCTTAAACGATCTTATTTTGCTGATTGCAAATAGATTTTTAACTAGCAGATTTTAAAAACGTTCTTATAAATTAGGCGCTAGTGCTAGCGTCTATTTCTTAAGCAGAACTAACGCGCCTTAACAATATATATATTATATATTTTGCTTTTTTATAGTAGGCTAGCGTCTTTATATTTTCAAACTTAGAAAATAGTAAATTTCTAAAGTGCTTAAAATTTTATAGTCTTATTATAAGCAATATATAGCTTATTTTTAAAGATCTATAATAAGTACTTAATATAGCTATAAATATAGACTATAAAAGTAATAATATAATAAATATAACGTAATATTTCTATATTTCTTCTTTTTACCTAACGCAAAATTTACTCTTTATTACTATATAGTAAAATTTACTAATATAGTAATAAAGAGAATTTATACAGAGTTAAAACTCAGAAGCTTATAGGTAAAAAGTTTCTAGAAATATAGTTTTTAAGTATATTTATTATATTAATAATCCACCTCTTTATATAGACATAAAGTATATATAATACTATATATATAGTATTATATATTGCTACTAAGTAGGCTTTTATCAGCAGATTATATATTTTTGCGCTTAATAATAATAATTTAGATCTTTCTAGTTTTTCCTTAACTAGAAAGAATTAACTACTAATTAATAAGTAATAAATTACTTATTAATTAATAATATAGTCTAAATGCGCTTATTAGGGATAGAGCTAGTATACTTTTTATCTTAAATAGGTAGTAACTCTGCTACTTAAGGTAATCTGCTTAAGTAACTCTATTCCTATTAAAATATATAAAATATATTTTAATAGAGATTTTAATATAGTAAACTATATTAAAATTACCTCTATTTCTAGAGTAGAGCAAGTAGAGACTAAGTCTTAATATAATCTTAGATAATACTGTTTTTTAAACTAGAATAAGTTACTAGAGTACTTAAGTTTCTTCTAGTATCTTATAATAGTAAAACTATTATCTTTATCCTTTTTTAGTTATTATTAACTAGCTTAAAAGCTAATTAATAAAGACTAAAGAAGTATAGCAAGCTTAAGAATAGCTCTAAATAACTTTAATAGTATATAATACTATAAAGCTTTATCCTGTTTCTAGAATAGAAAACAGTAAATAAAATTCTTAATAGCTATAAGCACCTCTAAGCTTATAACCTATAAGAAAGTAGTAGGTAATATAAAGATAAATAACTACTACTCTCTATAGATAGAAAGATAGCTATTAAGTAATAATAGATAACTATAAAAATAGTTATATAACACTTGCAATAGTAGCAAATAATAGATAATAGGTAAAATATTAAATTAGAGGTACTATCTAACTCTAGAGATAGCTATAGTATATATAATACTATTGTATCTAACTATAGCCGGTACTATCCTAGCTCTGCTATACTAAAATCTAAGGTTTAGAACTCTAATATTAATTTCTAATAATTTATAATTATTAATAAGCTCTAATAGCTTATAAATCCCTTATTATATTATAAATCTCTTAGACTAGTAAAATAGCTTATACTAGTAGTTCTTAGAATAGAGCTAAAATACTAGCTAGTACTAATTAGTATAGACTAGTAACTACTAATATAAGCTCTAGTAAACTAACTTTACTAGTTTACTATTACTCTGCATTCTAGATAGATAAGCCTAATTAATACTAGCTAAAAACTAGATTTTAGGCTAAATATAGAGAATAACAAAATATAGGCAAATAGAGCAGAAAGAAGAAAAGAGAGATAACTAAGCTAATACTAAAGCTATTAATAAGCTTATTTAACTTCTAGAATAAGATAGTAATATATATTTTATATATATTACTATAATAATTCTTTACACTTATAAGTTATAACTTTAACTTAATATTAAACCTAAGCTCTATATACTTAATCTATTCTTAAAGTTAAATAACTTAACTATAATCTAATCTATATCTATAGATAAGTTATCTATATCTATTTGCTAGCATATCTATAGCTCTTAATATTATAATCTTCTTTCTTCTTTTACTCTATCTTCTATATCTGACAGCAATGTTATATAATATATTTTTATTATAAGAGCTTGCTCTAATTTATACTGTCAGCGCGAACTCTTTTCTCTGCGCTAGCGAACCTAACTAGCTTGCTAGCAAGCATATAATATCCTTTCTTTGTCATTCCTTTTAACTTCGCATACCACCCGCTGATTATCTCACTAACAACTTTATCTTTAGCATAGACCAGGAGACTTTAGATTAGAGGTGATCAAGAGCATCAGTCTGCCTCTGTAAAGTAGAGTCTACTATTTCACTCCTTGAGCTTCTTTCCAATGAAAGAGACTGGTTAAGTAGTCCGCCAATGACGTGTGGTTGTTTTAAAACCCCGCTGGCACTCAGTATCGTTTCCTTCATCGCTCCCTATGAACTGTCTACAACGACGCTCAGCATCAGTCCGACGATAAATTCAAGATACGAACCAGACTGCACTCCTTAAGCTTTTTCTCTATTGCTTCCATTTGAGAAGTATGCTACTGCACGATGCCCGCCCAAATACAATCCACACTCATTTCCCACCTAAGAAGTATCTTCTTCCATTCTCTCCACATCAGTACCCCATCCCTCAATCAAGCCGAACTCAGCACTCACGTCCTCGTACTCCAGATCCTCCACCACCATCTTCGCCACGGCGCGCGAAGCCGTCGCGATTAGCGACATGCCGCCACCATTAAACCCCGCTAGCATCCAGTGTTGTTTCTTTGTCCGTCCCGGCACCCGCCCAATATGTGCCTTCCCGTCCCTCGTCACTCCCATAATACCCGTCCAAATACAATCCGGACTCGCCGCACTATCCTCCCACCCCTGAAACGTCTTCTGCATGTATTCTCCCGTCCAATGTCTCTCCACACCCGCCGCAAACCGCACCGAGTCGTCGAAATTCCCTTTCCAGAGCGCTTCATGCGCTTTGAAAAACCAGGCTCCGCCACCAACCACGATACCGCCGTCAGGACGCGGATTGAGATAGTCGACGCCCGTACTGCTCGCTGGCGCGAAATGGATGTTGTACGTGTTGCTTAGATGCACGTCGACGTGGCGAGACGGACGGATGTGGCATGCCATTCCTTTAACTGGCGTGATGGTATCTTTGAATGCGTCGAGTAAGCCGGCTGTCCAGGCGTTCGTCGCGAACACGACTTTCTCGGTCGTCAGCGTGCCGCGCGGAGTCGTCAGTAGAGTCCCTTGTGCAATCTCTTCCATGTGGGTGACGGGTGTATTGGTCTGCACATTCAAGCGCTCCGGATACCGCACCAGCATCCTGTCCACCAGTCCCGTCACGAATCGATACGGCCAAAGACTTGCGATCTCACTCTCGAAAGCACCCACCGCGTCTTTGATACTCGTTTCCCGCGCAGCATTGTCGGACCCCACACATCTCACATGCCCCGTCCACGCCTCTTCCTTGCCTTTCGCATCGTCATACACGCCTTTAATACGCTCGAATTCTTCTTCGTCGAGAAACACATCCCACGACTTGCGCAATTCAAACTCGCACTCGTCGCCCATGCCCTCTGACTCGACTATGCGCGCCAAATCACTCATGACGCGCCTGACATACGTCTGCAACGCGTTGCGCTCCGAATTCCCCGAAAGTCCAGCGAGCGTTGCGGTTTTGATTTTGACGTGTCCGCCATTGCGCGCCGTGGCGCCGGAACACAAGTCTCGCGCTTCAAGGAGAAGAATGCTAGGTGGGTTTGCGGACTGCAGGAGGTGGTACACAGTTAGTACGCCAGCCATGCCCGAGCCGATGATGGTGATGGTGCATGACTGAGGGAGCGTGGATGTTGAGCGCAGGCGAGCGTGTTTGGAGGGGGGAGTGAGCCAGTATGAGGGGACGGGGTTGGGCACAGGAAGGATTTGAGGTGCTGGTGGCATGTCTTGCAGAAGGATTGCGTGGAGAAGGTGGACTCAGGTGTCTAGAAATGGTCGTATTCAAGGGAGTGACATGTGCTCAACGGATGAATTGCAGCAGTCCGATTCGGTGCTCGGAATGACACGCGCATTCTGCGGCTTACGCGCACCTTCCCGTCTTGTTCATGCGAGTCCGAGCATGGTGTTCCGCGGCATTCATCTCAGCAAGTAGTATGCTCTTGCCGTGCCGTAGGTGGCAAAGTGAGCACTACACTATGACCAGGATCAAGAACTAGTGCCAGAGAGGGCTAGAAGCAGGCCAAGCATGCTGCTGGCACGGGCTTGATTCGAGGCTTGATGTACTGGGATCTCTCGATTGGCCCGGGAGACTTTCAAGTCAAGTTTGGCAGCTTGGATTGAGGTTTGATTGGCACGCTTGATTGCCTATGGGTAGACTATCATCCGTGTTAGGTCTCGGTGTTCTAACCGCTTGGGGATTAGTAAATATAGATGGACGAACCGACGAGATTGATTCAAAAGAGCCACCCAACAATATTCATGGCGCTGGGGGTTCTATATCAATTTCTTCATTGGCGCCGTTGCCGCTCCGGCCTGGCTCTTCCTCCTGCCGAGCAAAGACCCTCGTCCTGACGTACCTTATAAACAGCGCTTTGCAGAGTTGGACTATGTTGGAGCAGCGTCACTGATGGGAGCTTTAACGACTCTCGTCTTGACAATCAACTGGGGCGGTGTCACCTATTCCTGGGGTTCAGGTCTGATCATTGGCATCTTCGTCGCGTCTGACGTTCTCTTCATTATGCTTGGCATTCAGCAGATGTGAGCTCTCTTCACCATGCCTTCCGGCGCCTCATCCCAGTCCAACTCTTCCGCTGAAGGACCGTCCTCATTCTTTTCGCCACCACGGCGGCATCCGGCGCTGCTGCCTTCGTCCCCATCTATTTTGTTCATCTCTTCTTTCAGTTCACACGAAACGACAATGCGTTGGACGCTGGCCTACGACTGCTGCCCCTAATTGTCGTCATGGTCGTAGTGCGTCCTCGCCAATGGAGTCCTCATGAAGATTCAGTGTGGACTTCGTTGAGCGCAGTAAGTCTAGAATTCAAAAAGCCACATCTCACTTTAGGTTACTAACCATAATTAAGGTTTTTAGCGCGATTGAGAGGCTCGGTAAATTTGGTCAGGCAACCGCAATGCCGTAGGTTCAGAAAGGATGGTCATGATGGCATAGATGCGTTATTTTGGTGATGGTCTTACAACATCACGACCAGTACTAACGACCAAATCTTCGTTCCATCTAGAGATCTTTCCAGTTAGTTCTGGATCTCATGGGCACAAATCTTAAATTTTACTATCTTTTATAGAGTATTGAAGATATGGAGGGAATGCGAGACCTGGTTTGCGATGGAAACAGCTTAGAGTCTGCCCTGCATTCTCACCCTACAGTTTAAGAACAACATAAGCCAATCGTATAATTAATCTATACCCAGCTTTGATATCTCCTTTGTGCTCTGAAACGCTTCTCTTCATTATACTGTAATCTTTGCTTCTTTTCTGCATTGCGGTGCTGTTTCTAGGGGGGATACCCTCCCAGCTAACAGCGTACTTTGCAGTCATGTGTGCAATTGCACGTGAGAATTCGATCCAAGCTTCACGGTTCAAGCTGTTAACAGTATCGCCATTCTCATGGTAATTGAACATCGTATGGCACACCCTGCCCCGCCACCAAACATCTCGAACTCTTCTTGGGTCTTGATACCTTCTGCACCGCCGGCAATACCACCAGCAGCAATACCAGCCTCGAGAAAAGGACCGTAGTCAGAACGACCATCGAACTCTATCTCGGTGTGGTTGAGTCCGATGCTATCAAAGTAGGCAGCGAATTCGTGCTCAGCTTCGGCGGAACCGGCGGGGCCAGTGAGGTTGTATGCCGAACCATCACCATCGTAAATTTGATAAGCGAAATTCGGAGATGCCATCATGTCGAAGTCCAGAAGCAGACGGATCTTTTCCTTCTCAGCTTGAGACAATTGCTTGACGTAGTATTCTGCCCCCAAAAGACCAGCTTCCTCAGCGGTCCACCAAGAGAAACGGACAGCATTGACAACAGTGAAATTGGTCAGCTGGATAGCAACCTCCAGTAACGAGATAGTTCCAGAGCCATTGTCGTTGATACCAGGACCAGCAGTGACAGAGTCAGAGTGACCAGAAACGTGTATTACGTTATCATGGTCACCCCCCTTAGTCTCTGCGATAACGTTGTAGGTGGTGTATAGCTTGGCTTCCGAGGTCAATGCGACACTGACGCTGACGCCATTCTCCAGCTGGGCGA
The DNA here is from genome assembly GCF_000146915.1 of Parastagonospora nodorum SN15. Lineage (NCBI taxonomy): Eukaryota > Fungi > Ascomycota > Dothideomycetes > Pleosporales > Phaeosphaeriaceae > Parastagonospora > Parastagonospora nodorum. The sequence continues at coordinate 1,245,623 of NW_001884560.1, read as the reverse complement.
GTAGCGCCTCGCCCTGGCCCTGTGTGATACCAATCGTAGGGACGAATGGCATTGCGGGGTCTGAGAAAACCTGCAGCGAGTAGCCCTCAAGTGTGCCTTCGCCATTGTTGTAGGCGATTACTGCAGATGCTCCTTTAGCGGCTGCCAATTGCACTTTAACACCATACGAGCATGTGCCACGCTTGATGAGCGCGATCTTGCCGTCCAACGACTCTGCGAAGTCAGCTTCTTCGCAGCCAAGATTGGGGATCGCAACAAGAGATCCCGTGGCGTTGCCATTGGGGGCAAGCGTAGTTGCAAAGGCCTCAATGGTCTTGTTGTTTGCCGTCAATGTGGCATTGACGCCAATGCTGAGTTCTACGCCTTGCAGTGAAACGTCATAGTAGCTTGTATCCAGATGGTCTTGGATCCATTTAACAGTGGCTTCGTGGCCTGGGCTGCCGATGACGCGATTCTTTCCCTCTGTCGCATACGCGATAGACTGAAGGATCTCTGCTTTCGCGAATAGATTGTCGATGTGGAGTGTGTCTATGAGCGATTCCCACAGACCATGTTAGCAAACAGACGTCATGTACCCTCAAAACCGGACTTACTGATGTGACTTGCGTCCTATATTGGCGCGGCTCAACAGCTACACTTTTAGCAGTCGCTAAAACACACGCGATAGACACTACGAGCGATTTCACAGTAGACATGATATCTGCTCTGCCTGAAATGAGCTTGGATGTTTCTGCGCGAGGTGATTCTTTTCGAGTTTGAGCAGAGGTTCTTCACTTTATAGGACTTAGTAACTGCCTTGTAACCATCGCTGACCTCAGCCACGCACAGGACATACGCCGACCAGAAAAGTTGACGTTGCCGACGTTGCAGAGCATACAGGGTGAGCGGCTCACAAAGGAAGTTGCCCAACTGACCTGCCTATTTGGGCACTGGCTTGCCCTGCGAACACGAGAGGGACCACCGATGCACCAATGGCGACTCCTAGAAAAGCTGTAGGAGCTTAGGACCGTGATAAGAGGTCTTGGTCCGCCCTTGGCATGCTTCGCTGCTGCAGTTGTTTGCCATGAGCTGCCGCAGCAATGTGATAGTACAGGAGCCAAGTGCTGCACTTTGAATAATGGGGCGGCGAGCAACATCATACCAGTCAGAACGGTCTGTACAAGTCCTACCATGTCACCGACCCGAGTACGGTTCTCAATCCATGATAGCGGATGTTTCGATCGTCCTCTGCGTCAACAGCAAGCCGTCCTATTAGCTACCGCGCCTTTGACCTCGCGTGGTCGAGAGGAGTGCGGTACACAGCATGCGCGCGCTGGCTTTGCGCACAACCGTCATGGTTGGACAATGCAATTGCGCACCTGAAGCTGCATCAGTACAACGAGTAGCGACAATGTTCTATGTTCGACGACTCGAGGCGGAACACCTGTATAAGATACCTGCGAAGGGGCTGATACGACGACCGACAATAAGAGCATGCGAGAACTATGTATGCTCAGCTGGCGGTAGTTGCGCAGGTCCCCTTCTTAACATTGAAACTATCATAACGCACTACGTGAATGCTCAAAATCTGCTAACGAGTGAAGACAAAACTTTGTAGGTAGGGCATAATGATATCAGGAACATACATAGCAAATCACAACCCAACTCTTAACATCTGTTACATGACTAGCTTAGCATCTATATATAGTCGATAGCTCTGGGAGACTAGCTCCCTATAACAATATATGCATGCATACTATATACTGAACTGCTACCTATAACAATAGTAGCTAAGAATTAAGACATTGCTCTTAGCAAAAGCTACTAGAAAAATTCTATACTAATACTACTAGCTACAGCTAACGTTCTACTACGTACTAGAAACATACTATAATAGAGTACTCTATCTATTATCTCTAAGCGCACTGCTTACTAGTTTACGCGCATATTATATAGCTATAACTCTTAGTAACTAGAATACTATATAAACTCTACTGCAAGAGCGCTGCCTATAGAGATTCTAGGCATAACTAGTATTAATAGCGCGCTAGAGAAGCTGCTTTTAATAAATGCGCTAGCAGCTTTTAATAAATAGGCTTATAAACTGCAGAGAAAGCGCAACGTAACAGAAAACTAAGACTTATTACTAATAATTAATTATTAATATAGGTAACCTATTCTAAACATATCCTAGACTAACGTAGTTAATTAATAATTATTAGATATTATAGGCGATTAGGCAGTAACTCCTCTCTAGTCTAACTAGTAACTATAGAATACGTACTTTCTTTATTTACTTATCTTTTAGAAACGAGAGGCAGTTTACAAAATAGTTAGAAAATAGTAGTAATAGATTATATAGTTACTAAGAGTAACAGAGCGCTTGCTAATACCTCCTAGAGCTCTATCTTAGACACCTATCTGCTCTATAATACTCTATCTATAAACTTAAGTAATCTAGCTTTCTTATATACATATTATACCTCTCTAGCTATAT
>NW_001884560.1:1239982-1243047 GCF_000146915.1 Parastagonospora nodorum SN15 | reverse complement strand
TATATTCTTATTTATAGCATACGCTAAGAGTTTAGCTAATGTATGCTTACTCTAATTCTATAGCCTATATTATAACTAGCATAGGCTGTTATAGAGCTCTACTAAATACTCTTTTTACTGCAGAATATATTATACTAGATAAGAAGATTAACTTCTGCCTAACTAGTGCATGCTTTCTAGAGACGTCCTAGTAAATAACGCTTATTATTTACTATAACCTATATTCTTAGCTATCTATATACTTAGACTATTGCTATAGAAGGCTGTTTCTATGCTAAGCAAATTATAGAATAGGATGCTATAAGACTTATTGCAGAAAGCTGCGAACTTAGAGATAGTAAAGTATATAGAGAGTAGTAGCAGCAATAACTAGCTTTCTAAGAATACTAAAGCTCTACTCTCTAGTTCTCTAGCTTATTTAAAATAGAGCTACTGCTAGTATAAAGTCTAGGTCTAGTCTAATTGCTCTAGTCTCTAGCTCTTTTCTAATAGAATAAGCTAGCTACTATAGTGCCTTAACCTAATGCTTTCTCTAACGCTCTTAATTAGATACCTTCTCTATTTTGCACTTAGATAAGATCTTAATAGAAAAGCCTAATATAAGCTTATACTCTAGCTGCTATACTAAGCTTGCTAGTAATCTCTGCTCTTATACTAGGTATACCTATAGCCTTAGAAGCATACTAACGCTAAAACTAACTACTTTATTTTATAGATAGACTAAAAAATTCTTTAGCATATTATATACTTTAAGAGACTTTAAGAGAATAATTAAGATATATAGTGCAATACTTATCTTAGCTAGAACGCTTGCTAATTCTGCCTCTACTCTAACTAGTACCTATAGCAATAAATTATTACTCTACTATTAAGAAAGAAGAACTAGAATAGGCGCCTCTACTAGCATACTAGAAGCTAAGCTTACTACTACTACGCTTTACGTAACTAATAGAATATATTTATGTTCTACTATAGATAGTATCTAATATACTACTAGTAGAATAAATAGAATAACTAGCACCTAGAGCATAATTAGCTATTAAATTAGAAGATGTTACTATACTGCAAAGGTTACTTAGTGTAATAGCTAATGCAGAAAACTCTAATTATATATCTATTATAGAACTATAACTTAGCTCTAGCTAGCGTTCTAAGTTACTAGTACTATCTGCTAACCTGCTCTTAGCACTATTATAGACGTAATAACTGCAATAACTTCTAGTAGTGCTCTAAGATAGCAGTGCGCTAGATCTTATCTAATACTTCTTACAGCAATTGCTAGCACAGCGCCTCTTCTAAGATAATAATACTACGCAGCAACTCTATTATCTACGTTAGATATTATCTCTACCTATAAATCTTCTAAGCCTAAACTAGCTTTAATTGCATTCTAGTTACTATACTATGCGTAATCTAGATACTCTATTTTTCTAGGCATAGAAATAATAGTTAGTAAAGATACTTGCGATAATGCAAGGAGAACTGCGCAATAATCTTAGAGAATTTGCAGAGCAATTACGTACTACTACTCTATTCTAGTACTCTTAATAAGGTAAGGCCTTAGCGCAGTTATACTTAATAACTAAAGAATAAGATAGAATATTCTCTCTCTAATATATAGTATATACCTACTTACTAGTGCGCGCAAGCTATAGATTTTAAGATAACTTATCTTATTATAGAAGTAAGGCTCTAGCTCTCTTGCCTAGAAGATTAGACTACTAGTATAAGTAAACTCTCTTACTAAGAAGTAAGAGTAGTATAAGCTAAAGATACAGCAGATATTAGCTCTCTATGCGCAAATTATATATAGTAGAAGATAATAAGCGTATTAAATAGATAGGCAGTACGATTAAATTTTATACTAATACTATTAGCTATTTTTTCCTAAATATATTGCATACTAAGCACTCTAAGAATATAGTTAAGATTAGAGAGCATATGCACTACTACTACGTAAGAGATTTTATTAATATAGCAGAGTAAGCTATCCTTATCTACTCTATGCTAGAATATATTATTTATAATAACTTGCATATATACTTTAAAGGCATAGTAATTCTCTAGTTCTAGTCTAAATTAAGTATAACAGCAAAACTGCAAGTTCTAGATAATAAGAGTATTATAGAATAGGTAAAGATATTAATAAGAAAATACTACTAATAACCTATAATTGCACTTAAGCAGCTTATAAGTAAAACCTATATAACTAGTAACTTTATTAAGAATTAATCTCTAGCAGAATAGTATATAATAGTAATACAGCTATGCTAGAACGTAGAACTTAGAAGATAATACTAGTATGCAGCATAAGCTTAGAACTTTCTAGATCTATAGTTCTAGATATTTATACTAATGCTATTAAGAGATACAGTATTAAGTAACTTTATCTATATATTAGAGGAGAAGTTTCTAGTACTGCGCCTATAACTGCTTACAAACTAGTAGCATAATAGTAAGTATAATTTCTACTAGTTTGCTAATAATCTAAGGTTATAAGAAGTTAGAATTCTAGTAAATAAGAATAACTATGCTAACAGTTACTCCTATCTCTAAGTTTTAAACTCTTACTACTAAGATTAACAGACTAGTGCTTAGTCTAATTACTCTAGCCTCTAATCTAACTATAATATATAGAAAACTAGAGAACCTATAAATAGTTACGCTTTAAGAAACTATAGAAATAGTCTACCTGCGCAGAACTTCTAGCTAAGTAACTAAAGGCTGTCTAATAAGAAAAATAGATACTATAACTAGAATAATTAAAATATAGGCTAACTACAGCGCAAGAATATAAAGTAAAATAATAATCTATAATATAATAAGCTGCAGAGAGTCTACTATAGACAACCTAATAAGGCCTCTCTAAGTCCTATTTAGAAACGTACTAAGCATAGAAAGCAATCTATATCTTATAAAGCAGACTATAATAACGCCTAGAATAGAGATGCATAGAACTAGAATAATAAGCTGAAGAAATTAGAGTTAGTATAAGAATTATAACTGCGTAGTATTGCTAGTAGAACTGCCACTATTCTAACTATAATAATAATAAGCGTAATAAC